>NC_041352.1:0-19795 GCF_004354835.1 Perca flavescens
CTCCTCCCAGCTGGGCGTGCCTGGAACACCTCCTAGGGAGGCGCCCAGGGGGCATCATCCTGGCTCCTTTCGGCGCAAAGGGCAGCGGCTCTACTCGAGCTCCTCACGGATGACTGAGCTTCTCACCCCTATCTCTAAGGGAGGCGCCAGCCACCCTCCTGAGGAAACCCATTTCGGCCGCTTGTACCCTGGATCTCGTTCTTTCGGTCATGACCCAGCCTTCATGACCATAGGTGAGGTAGGAGCGAAAACTGACCGGTAGATCGAGAGCTTTGCCTTCTGGCTCAGCTCTCTTTTCGTCTAGCAGTGCGATAGATTGAATGCAATACCGCACCCGCTCGCGATTCTCCGACCAATCTCCCGCTCCATTGTCCCTCACTCGCGAACAAAACCCCAAGGTACTTGAACTCCTTCACTTGGGGTAAGGACTCATTCCCTACCTGGAGAAGGCATTCCATCGGTTTCCTGCTGAGAACCATGGCCTCCGATTTAGAGGTGCTGATCCTCATCCCAACCGCTTCACACTCGGTTGCGAACCGATCCAGTGAGTGCTGAAGGTCGCGGGCCGATGATGCCATCAGGACCACATCATCTGCAAAAGAGCAGCGATGAGATCCCCAGCCCGCAAACTGCAACCCCTCCCCACCCGACTACGCCTCGATATCCTGTCCATAAATATTACAAACAGGATTGGTGACAAAGCGCAGCCCTGGCGGAGGCCAACCCTCACCTGAAAAGAGTCCGACTTACTACCGAGAACCCGGACACAGCTCTCACTTTGGTCATACAGAGATTGGATGGCCCTGGTGAACCCCCTCACCCCATACTCCCGCAGCACCTCCCACAGTATCTCCCGGGGGACCCGGTCATCGCCTTCTCCAAATCCACAAAACACATGTAGACCCGGTTGGGCATACTCCCAGGCTCCCTCCAGGATCCTTGCGAGTGAAAAGCTGGTCCGTTGTTCCACGACCAGGGCGGAATCCGCATTGTTCCTCCTCAACCCGAGGTTCGACTATCGGCGAACCCTCCTTTCCAACACCTTGGGTAGACTTTACCAGGGAGGCTGAGAAGTGTGATACCCCTATAATTGGCACACACCCTCTGGTCCCCCTTTTTAAAAGGGAACCACCACCCCAGTCTGCCACTCCTTTGGCACCGTCCCAGACTTCCACGCAATGTTGAAGGGCGTGTCAACCAGGACAACCCCTCCACACCCAGAGCCTTGAGCATTTCTGGACCGGATCTCATCAATCCCGGGGCTTTGCCACTGTGTAGTTGTTTGACTACATCAGTGACTTCCGCCTGGGAAATCGGCGACAATCCCCGTTATCCTCCAGCTCTGCCTCTAACATAGAGGCGTATTAGTCGGTTCAGGAGTTCCTCAAAGTGCTCCCTCCACCGCCCTATTACCTCCTCAGTGGAGGTCAACAGTGTCCCATCCTTACTGTACACAGCTTGGATGGTTCCCCTTCCCCCCTCCTGAGGTGGCGAACAGTTTTCCAGAAACACTTTGGTGCCGACCGAAAGTCCTTCTCCATGTCTTCTCCAAACTTCTCCCACCCCGCTGCTTTGCCTCTTTCACGGCAGAGGCTGCAGCCCTTCCGAACCCTTGGTGCCCTGCAACTGCCTCCGGGTCCTCCGAGATAACATATCCCGGAAGGACTCCTTCTTCAATCGGACGGCTTCCCTGACCACTGGTGTCCACCACGGTGTTCGTGGGTTACCGCCCCTTGAGGCACCTAAGATCCTAAGACCACAGCTCCTCGCCGCAGCTTCAGCAATGGAAACTTTGAACATTGTCCACTCGGGTTCAATGCCCCCAGCCTCCACAGGGATGCACGAAAAGCTCCGCCCGGAGTGTGAGTTGAAAGTCTGTCGGACAGGGCCTCCTCAGGCGTTCCCCAATTTACCCGCACTACGTTTGGGCTTACCAGGTCTGTCCAGAGTCTTCCCCCACCCCTGACCCAACTCACCACCAGATGGTGATCGGTTGACAACTCTGCCCCTCTCTTCACCCAGTGTCCAAAACATACGGCCTCAGATCAGATGAAACGATTATGAAATCGATCATTGACCTTCGGCCTAGGGTGCTCTGGTACCAGGTACACTTATGAGCATCCCTATGTTCGAACATGGTGTTCGTTATAGACAATCCATGACTAGCACAGAAGTCCAACAACAAACAACCACTCTGGTTTAGATCAGGGAGGCCGTTCCTCCCAATCACGCCTCTCAGGTGTCTCCATCATTGCCCACGTGTGCGTTGAAGTCCCCAGCAGAACAATGGGTCCCCCACTGGAGCCCCATGCAGGACTCAGTCAAGGTCTCAAGAAGGCCGAATACTCCGAACTCCTGTTTGGTGCATATGCACAAACAACAGTCAGAGTTTTCCCCCACAACCCGCAGGCGTGGGGAGGCGACCCTCTCGTCCACGGGGTAAACTCCAACACAGCGGCGCTCAGCCGGGGCTTGTGGTATCCCACCCCGCCCGGCGCCTCACACCCTGGGCAACTCTCCATCACTAAAACATCTTTACAGTCATTTCCTTCAAGAAACTCCTATAGAGATGTTTTTGTTTCAGAATCATGTTCAAGGTGCTCTAAACAGCTTCTTGCGGCGTGTGAAGCTTGTTTTCATCACTAAAATAGCATTAAAGTCATTTCTTCAAGAATCTCTTGTAAAGGAAGTTTCTATGGCAGAATCATGTGTAAGGTGCTCTAAACAGCTTCTTGCGGCGAGTAAAGCTTGTTTCCATCACTAAAATACAGCATTACAGTCATTTCCTTCAAGAAACTCCTATAGAGATGTTTTTGTTTCAGAATCATGTTCAAGGTGCTCTAAACAGCTTCTTGCGGCGAGTAAAGCTTGTTTCCATCACTAAAACAGCATTACAGTCATTTCCTTCAAGAAACTCCTATAGAGATGTTTCTGTTTCAGAATCATGTTCAAGGTGCTCTAAACAGCTTCTTGCGGCGTGTAAAGCTTGTTTTCATCACTAAAATAGCATTAAAGTCATTTCCTTCAAGAATCTCTTGTAAAGGAAGTTTCTATGGCAGAATCATGTGTAAGGTGCTCTAAACAGCTTCTTGCGGCGTGTAAAGCTTGTTTCCATCACTAAAACAGCATTACAGTCATTTCCTTCAAGAAACTCCTTATAAAGATGTTTCTATTTCAGAATCATGTTCAAGGTGCTCTAAACAGCTTCTTGCGGCGTGTAAAGCTTGTTTTCATCACTAAAATAGCATTAAAGTCATTTCCTTCAAGAATCTCTTGTAAAGATGTTTCTATGGCAGAATCATGTTCAAGGTGCTCTAAACAGCTTCTTGCGGCGTGTAAAAAGCTTGTTTCCATCACTAAAACAGCATTACAGTCATTTCCTTCAAGAATCTCCTATAAAGATGTTTCTATGTTTCAGAATCATGTTCAAGGTGCTCTAAACAGCTTCTTGCGGCGAAGTAAAGCTTGTTTCCATCACTAAAACATACATTAAAGTTTTTCCTTCAAGAAACTCCTTGTAAAGATGTTTTTATGTCAGACTCATGTTCAAGGTGCTCTAAACAGCTTCTTGCGGCGAGTAAAGCTTGTTTCCATCACTAAAACAGCATTACAGTCATTTCCTTCAAGAATCTCTTGTAAAGGAAGTTTCTATCGCAGTATCATGTTCAAGGTGCTCTAAACAGCTTCTTGTAAAGCTTGTTTCCATCACTAAAACAGCATTAAAGTCATTGTTTCCATCATGTAAAAACAGCTATCACTAAAACAGCATTACAGTCATTTCCTTCAAGAATCTCTTGTAAAGGAAGTTTCTATGGCAGTATCATGTTCAAGGTGCTCTAAACAGCTTCTTGCGGCGAGTAAAGCTTGTTTCCATCACTAAAACATCTTTACAGTCATTTCCTTCAAGAAACTCCTATAGAGATGTTTCTGTTTCAGAATCATGTTCAAGGTGCTCTAAACAGCTTCTTGCGGCGTGTAAAGCTTGTTTTCATCACTAAAATAGCATTAAAGTCATTTCCTTCAAGAATCTCTTGTAAAGGAAGTTTCTATGGCAGAATCATGTGTAAGGTGCTCTAAACAGCTTCTTGCGGCGAGTAAAGCTTGTTTCCATCACTAAAATAGCATTACAGTCATTTCCTTCAAGAAACTCCTATAGAGATGTTTCTGTTTCAGAATCATGTTCAAGGTGCTCTAAACAGCTTCTTGCGGCGTGTAAAGCTTGTTTCCATCACTAAAAAATAGCATTAAAGTTTTCCATCACTAAAATATGTTTTAAAGTCATTTCCTTCAAACAATCTTTGTGTAAAGATCACTAAAATAGCATTTTCATTTCTATGATGTTTTTATGTCAGACTCATGTTCAAGGTGCTCTAAACAGCTTCTTGCGGCGAGTAAAGCTTGTTTCCATCACTAAAACAGCATTACAGTCATTTCCTTCAAGAAACTCCTATAGAGATGTTTTTGTTTCAGAATCATGTTCAAGGTGCTCTAAACAGCTTCTTGCGGCGTGTGAAGCTTGTTTTCATCACTAAAATAGCATTAAAGTCATTTCCTTCAAGAATCTCTTATAAAGGATGTTTCTATGGCAGAATCATGTTCAAGGTGCTCTAAACAGCTTTGCGGCTTGTTTCCATCACTAAAAAGCTTGTTTCCATCACTAAAACATCATTACAGTCATTTCCTTCAAGAAACTCTCTTGTAAAGATGTTTTTATGTTTCAGAATCATGTTCAAGGTGCTCTAAACAGCTTCTTGCGGCGTGTAAAAGCTTGTTTCCATCACTAAAACAGCATTACAGTCATTTCCTTCAAGAAACTCTTATAAAGATGTTTCTATGGCAGAATCATGTTCAAGGTGCTCTAAACAGCTTCTTGCGGCGTGTAAAGCTTGTTTCCATCACTAAAATAGCATTAAAGTCATTTCCTTCAAGAATCTCTTATAAAGATGTTTCTATTTCAGAATCATGTTCAAGGTGCTCTAAACAGCTTCTTGCGGCGTGTAAAGCTTGTTTCCATCACTAAAACAGCATTACAGTCATTTCCTTCAAGAAACTCCTATAAGATGTTTTTATTTCAGAATCATGTTCAAGGTGCTCTAAACAGCTTCTTGCGGCGTGTAAAGCTTGTTTCCATCACTACTAATAGCATTAAAGTACAGTCATTTCCTTCAAGAATCTCTTAAAAGAAGTTTTATGTCAGAATCATGTTCAAGGTGCTCTAAACAGCTTCTTGCGGCGTGTAAAAAGCTTTCCATCACTAAAATAGCATTACAGTCATTTCCTTCAAGAAACTCTTATAAAGATGTTTCTATTTCAGAATCATGTTCAAGGTGCTCTAAACAGCTTCTTGCGGCGTGTAAAAGCTTGTTTCCATCACTAAAACAGCATTACAGTCATTTCCTTCAAGAAACTCCTATAAAGATGTTTTTATGTCAGAATCATGTTCAAGGTGCTCTAAACAGCTTCTTGCGGCGTGTAAAGCTTGTTTTCATCACTAAAATAGCATTAAAGTCATTTCCTTCAAGATGTTTCTATTCAGAATCATTTCAAGTGCTCTAAACAGCTTCTTGGCGAGTAAAGTCATCAAAAATAGCATTAAAGTCATTTCCTTCAAGAATGCTTATAAACAGTTTCTTGTCAGAATCATGTAAAGCTTGTCCATCACTAAAACATCTTTACAGTCATTTACAGTCATTTCCTTCAAGAAACTCCTATAGATGTTTCTGTTTCAGAATCATGTTCAAGGTGCTCTAAACAGCTTCTTGCGGCGTGTAAAGCTTGTTTTCATCACTAAAATAGCATTAAAGTCATTTCCTTCAAGAATCTCTTGTAAAGGAAGTTTCTATGGCAGAATCATGTGTAAGGTGCTCTAAACAGCTTCTTGCGGCGTAAAAAGCTTGTTTCCATCACTAAAACAGCATTTACAGTCATTTCCTTCAAGAAACTCCTATAAAGATGTTTCTGTTTCAGAATCATGTTCAAGGTGCTCTAAACAGCTTCTTGCGGCGTGTAAAAGCTTGTTTTCATCACTAAAAACAGCATTAAAGTCATTTCCTTCAAGAATCTCTTATAAAGAAGTTTCTATGTTTCAGAATCATGTTCAAGGTGCTCTAAACAGCTTCTTGCGGCGTGTAAAGCTTGTTTCCATCACTAAAATAGCATTAAAGTCATTTCCTTCAAGAATCTCTTATCAAGATGTTTTTATGTCAGACTCATGTTCAAGGTGCTCTAAACAGCTTCTTGCGGCGAGTAAAGCTTGTTTCCATCACTAAAACATCTTTACAGTCATTTCCTTCAAGAAACTCCTATAGAGATGTTTTTGTTTCAGAATCATGTTCAAGGTGCTCTAAACAGCTTCTTGCGGCGTGTGAAGCTTGTTTTCATCACTAAAATAGCATTAAAGTCATTTCTTCAAGAATCTCTTGTAAAGGAAGTTTCTATGGCAGAATCATGTTCAAGGTGCTCTAAACAGCTTCTTGCGGCGTGTAAAGCTTGTTTCCATCACTAAAACAGCATTACAGTCATTTCCTTCAAGAAACTCCTATAAAGATGTTTTGTTTCAGAATCATGTTCAAGGTGCTCTAAACAGCTTCTTGCGGCGTGTAAAAGCTTGTTTCCATCACTAAAATAGCATTAAAGTCATTTCCTTCAAGAATCTCTTATAAAGATGTTTCTATGGCAGAATCATGTTCAAGGTGCTCTAAACAGCTTCTTGCGGCGAGTAAAGCTTGTTTCCATCACTAAAACAGCATTACAGTCATTTCCTTCAAGAAACTCCTATAAAGATGTTTTTTGTCAGAATCATGTTCAAGGTGCTCTAAACAGCTTCTTGCGGCGTGTAAAGCTTGTTTTCCATCACTAAAATAGCATTACAGTCATTTCCTTCAAGAAACTCTTATAAAGATGTTTCTATTTCAGAATCATGTTCAAGGTGCTCTTGTTTCCAACTAAAACAGCTTACAGTCATTTCCTTCAAGAAACTTATAAAGATGTTTTATGTTGTTTCCATCACTAAAACTAAAATAGCATTACAGTCATTTCCTTCAAGAATCTCTTATAAAGATGTTTCTATGGCAGAATCATGTTCAAGGTGCTCTAAACAGCTTCTTGCGGCGTGTAAAGCTTGTTTCCATCACTAAAACAGCATTACAGTCATTTCCTTCAAGAAACTCTTTATAGAGATGTTTCTATGTCAGAATCATGTTCAAGGTGCTCTAAACAGCTTCTTGCGGCGTGTAAAGCTTGTTTCCATCACTAAAATAGCATTACAGTCATTTCCTTCAAGAAACTCTTATAAAGATGTTTCTATTTCAGAATCATGTTCAAGGTGCTCTAAACAGCTTCTTGCGGCGTGTAAAGCTTGTTTCCATCACTAAAATAGCATTAAAGTCATTTCCTTCAAGAATCTCTTATAAAGAAGTTTTTATGGCAGAATCATGTGTCAAGGTGCTCTAAACAGCTTCTTGCGGCGTGTAAAAGCTTGTTTCCATCACTAAAACAGCATTACAGTCATTTCCTTCAAGAAACTCCTATAGAGATGTTTTTGTTTAGAATCAATCATGTTTTGCTCTAAACATCATGTTCAAGCTTGTTTCCATCACTAAAAACAGCATTAAAGTCATTTCTTCAAGAAACTCTTGTAAAGAGATGTTTCTATGGCAGAATCATGTTCAAGGTGCTCTAAACAGCTTCTTCACTAAAAAAAAAAGCTTGTTTCCATCACTAAAATAGCATTAAAGTCATTTCCTTCAAGAATCTCTTGTAAAGAAGTTTCTATGGCAGAATCATGTTCAAGGTGCTCTAAACAGCTTCTTGCGGCGAGTAAAGCTTTGTTTCCATCACTAAAACAGCATTACAGTCATTTCCTTCAAGAAACTCTTATAAAGATGTTTTTATGTCAGAATCATGTTCAAGGTGCTCTAAACAGCTTCTTGCGGCGTGTAAAAGCTTGTTTCCATCACTAAAACATAGCATTACAGTCATTTCCTTCAAGAAACTCCTATAAAGATGTTTCTATTTCAGAATCATGTTCAAGGTGCTCTAAACAGCTTCTTGCGGGCGTGTAAAGCTTGTTTCCATCACTAAAATAGCATTACAGTCATTTCCTTCAAGAAACTCTTGTAAAGATGTTTTTTATGGCAGAATCATGTTCAAGGTGCTCTAAACAGCTTCTTGCGGCGAGTAAAGCTTGTTTCCATCACTAAAACAGCATTACAGTCATTTCCTCAAGAAACTCCTATAAAGAGATGTTTTCTGTTTCAGAATCATCATGTTCAAGGTGCTCTAAACAGCTTCTTGCGGCGTGTAAAAAGCTTGTTTTCATCACTAAAAAACAGCATTAAAGTCATTTCCTTCAAGAATCTCTTGTAAAGAGATGTTTCTATGGCAGAATCATGTGTAAGGTGCTCTAAACAGCTTCTTGCGGCGCGTGTAAAAAGCTTGTTTCATCACTAAAACAGCATTACAGTCATTTCCTTCAAGAAACTCTTTATAAAGATGTTTTTATGTCAGAATCATGTTCAAGGTGCTCTAAACAGCTTCTTGCGGCGTGTAAAGCTTGTTTCCATCACTAAAATAGCAATAGCATTAAAGTCATTTCCTTCAAGAATCTCTTGTAAAGATGTTTCTATGGCAGAATCATGTTCAAGGTGCTCTAAACAGCTTCTTGCGGCGTGTAAAGCTTGTTTCCATCACTAAAACATCATTACAGTCATTTCCTTCAAGAAACTCCTATAGAGATGTTTTGTTTCAGAATCATGTTCAAGGTGCTCTAAAACAGCTTCTTGCGGCGTGTAAAGCTTGTTTTCATCACTAAAAATAGCATTAAAGTCATTTCCTTCAAGAATCTCTTATAAAGGAAGTTTCTATGGCAGAATCATGTTGCTCTAAACAGTGCTCTAAACAGCTTCTTTCCATCACTAAAAATAGTAAAAAGCTTGTTTTTCATCACTAAAACAGCATTAGTCATTTCCTTCAAGAAACTCCTTTATAGAAATGTTTCTGTTTTTTATGAATCATGTTCAAGGTGCTCTAAACAGCTTCTTGCGGCGTGTAAAAGCTTGTTTTCATCACTAAAATAGCATTAAAGTCATTTCCTTCAAGAATCTCTTGTAAAGGTTTCTGTTTCTATGGCAGAATCATGTGTAAGGTGCTCTAAACAGCTTCTTGCGGCGAGTAAAAGCTTGTTTCCATCACTAAAACAGCATTACAGTCATTTCCTTCAAGAAACTCTATAAGATGTTTTTATGTTTCAGAATCATGTTCAAGGTGCTCTAAACAGCTTCTTGCGGCGTGTAAAAAGCTTGTTTTCATCACTAAAATAGCATTAAAGTCATTTCCTTCAAGAATCTCTTATAAAGGAAGTTTCTATGGCAGAATCATGTGTAAGGTGCTCTGCTCTAAACAGCTTCTTCTTGGCGTAAAAAGCTTGTTTCCATCACTAAAACATCTTTTAGTCATCATTTCCTTCAAGAAACTCCTATAGAGATGTTTTGTTTCAGAATCATGTTCAAGGTGCTCTAAACAGCTTCTTGCGGCGTGTAAAGCTTGTTTTCATCACTAAAATAGCATTAAAGTCATTTCCTTCAAGAATCTCTTGTAAAGGAAGTTTCTATGGCAGAATCATGTGTAAGGTGCTCTAAACAGCTTCTTGCGGCGAGTAAAGCTTGTTTCCATCACTAAAACAGCATTACAGTCATTTCCTTCAAGAAACTCCTATAGAGATGTTTCTGTTTCAGAATCATGTTCAAGGTGCTAAACAGCTTCTTGCGGCGAGTAAAAGCTTGTTTCCATCACTAAAACAGCATTACAGTCATTTCCTTCAAGAATCTCTTGTAAAGGAAGTTTCTATGGCAGTATCATGTTCAAGGTGCTCTAAACAGCTTCTTGCGGCGAGTAAAGCTTGTTTTTCATCACTAAAACAGCATTACAGTCATTTCCTTCAAGAAAACCTTGTAAGATGTTTCTATTTCAGAATCATGTTCAAGGTGCTCTAAACAGCTTCTTGAGATGTTTGTTTTTCACTAAAATCATGTTACAGTCATTTCCTTCAAGAAACTTATAAAGGATGTTTCTAAACAGAATCATGTTCAAGGTGCTCTAAACAGCTTCTTTCCATCATCACTAAAATAGCATTAAAGTCATTTCCTTCAAGAATCTCTTGTAAAGGAAGTTTTTATGGCAGAATCATGTGTCAAGGTGCTCTAAACAGCTTCTTGCGGCGTGTAAAGCTTGTTTCCATCACTAAAACAGCATTACAGTCATTTCCTTCAAGAAACTCCTATAGAGATGTTTTTATGTCAGAATCATGTTCAAGGTGCTCTAAACAGCTTCTTGCGGCGTGTAAAGCTTGTTTTCATCACTAAAAATAGCATTAAAGTCATTTCCTTCAAGAATCTCTTGTAAAGGAAGTTTCTATGGCAGAATCATGTGTAAGGTGCTCTAAACAGCTTCTTGCGGCGTGTAAAAGCTTGTTTCCATCACTAAAACAGCATTACAGTCATTTCCTTCAAGAAACTCCTATAAAGATGTTTTGTTGTCAGAATCATGTTCAAGGTGCTCTAAACAGCTTCTTGCGGCGTGTAAAGCTTGTTTTTCCATCACTAAAATAGCATTACAGTCATTTCCTTCAAGAAACTCCTATAAAGATGTTTCTATTTCAGAATCATGTTCAAGGTGCTCTAAACAGCTTCTTGCGGCGTGTAAAGCTTGTTTCCATCACTAAAACAGCATTACAGTCATTTCCTTCAAGAATCTCTTATAAAGATGTTTCTATTTCAGAATCATGTTCAAGGTGCTCTAAACAGCTTCTTGCGGCGTGTAAAGCTTGTTTCCATCACTAAAATAGCATTACAGTCATTTCCTTCAAGAATCTCTTATAAAGATGTTTCTATGGCAGAATCATGTTCAAGGTGCTCTAAACAGCTTCTTGCGGCGTGTAAAGCTTGTTTCCATCACTAAAATAGCATTACAGTCATTTCCTTCAAGAATCTCTTATAAAGATGTTTTTATGTCAGAATCATGTTCAAGGTGCTCTAAACAGCTTCTTGCGGTGTAAAAAGCTTGTTTCCACTAAAAAAACAGCATTACAGTCATTTCCTTCAAGAAACTCTTATAAAGATGTTTCTATTTCAGAATCATGTTCAAGGTGCTCTAAACAGCAGAATCATGTTCAAAGCTTGTTTCCATCACTAAAACAGCTTACAGTCATTTCCTTCAAGAAACTCCTATAAGATGTTTTTTTCAGAATCATGTTCAAGGTGCTCTAAACAGCTTCTTGCAAAAGCTTGTTTTCATCACTAAAATAGCATTAAAGTCATTTCCTTCAAGAATCTCTTATAGAGAAGTTTCTATGGCAGAATCATGTTCAAGGTGCTCTAAACAGCTTCTTGCGGCGTGTAAAGCTTGTTTCCATCACTAAAATAGCATTACAGTCATTTCCTTCAAGAAACTCCTATAAAGATGTTTTTATTTCAGAATCATGTTCAAGGTGCTCTAAACAGCTTCTTGCGGCGTGTAAAGCTTGTTTCCATCACTAAAACAGCATTACAGTCATTTCCTTCAAGAAACTTATATAGATGTTTCTATGGCAGAATCATGTTCAAGGTGCTCTAAACAGCTTCTTGCGGCGTGTAAAAAGCTTGTTTCCATCACTAAAACAGCATTACAGTCATTTCCTTCAAGAATCTCTTATAAAGATGTTTCTATGGCAGAATCATGTTCAAGGTGCTCTAAACAGCTTCTTGCGGCGTGTAAAGCTTGTTTCCATCACTAAAATAGCATTAAGTCATTTCCTTCAAGAAACTCTTATAAAGATGTTTTTCTATGTTTCAGAATCATGTTCAAGGTGCTCTAAACAGCTTCTTCAAATCACTAAAATAGCTTAAAGTTATTTTCATCACTAAAATAGCATTAAAGTCATTTCCTTCAAGAATCTCTTATAAAGTTTCTATGGCAGAATCATGTGTAAGGTGCTCTAAACAGCTTCTTGTTTCCATCACTAAAACTTGTTTCCATCACTAAAACAGCATTACAGTCATTTCCTTCAAGAAACTCCTATAGAGATGTTTTTATTTCAGAATCATGTTCAAGGTGCTCTAAACAGCTTCTTCTTGTGTGGCGTGTAAAGCTTGTTTTCATCACTAAAATAGCATTAAAGTCATTTCCTTCAAGAATCTCTTATAAAGAAGTTTCTATGGCAGAATCATGTTCAAGGTGCTCTAAACAGCTTCTTGCGGCGTGTAAAAGCTGTTTTCCATCACTAAAACAGCATTACAGTCATTTCCTTCAAGAAACTCCTATAGAGATGTTTCTGTTTCAGAATCATGTTCAAGGTGCTCTAAACAGCTTCTTGCGGCGTGTAAAGCTTGTTTTCATCACTAAAATAGCATTAAAGTCATTTCCTTCAAGAATCTCTTGTAAAGGAAGTTTCTATGGCAGAATCATGTGTAAGGTGCTCTAAACAGCTTCTTGCGGCGAGTAAAGCTTGTTTCCATCACTAAAACAGCATTACAGTCATTTCCTTCAAGAAACTCCTATAAAGATGTTTTTATTTCAGAATCATGTTCAAGGTGCTCTAAACAGCTTCTTGCGGCGAGTAAAGCTTGTTTCCATCACTAAAATAGCATTAAAGTCATTTCCTTCAAGAATCTCTTGTAAAGATGTTTCTATGGCAGAATCATGTTCAAGGTGCTCTAAACAGCTTCTTGCGGCGAGTAAAGCTTGTTTCCATCACTAAAACATCTTTACAGTCATTTCCTTCAAGAAACTCCTATAGAGATGTTTCTGTTTCAGAATCATGTTCAAGGTGCTCTAAACAGCTTCTTGCGGCGTGTGAAGCTTGTTTCCATCACTAAAACATCTTTACAGTCATTTCCTTCAAGAAACTCCTATAGAGATGTTTCTATGGCAGAATCATGTTCAAGGTGCTCTAAACAGCTTCTTGCGGCGTAAAAAGCTTTTTCATCACTAAAATAGCATTAAAGTCATTTCCTTCAAGAAACTCTTATAAAGATGTTTCTATGGCAGAATCATGTTCAAGGTGCTCTAAACAGCTTCTTGCGGCGTGTAAAGCTTGTTTCCATCACTAAAACAGCATTACAGTCATTTCCTTCAAGAATCTCTTATAAAGATGTTTCTATGTCAGAATCATGTTCAAGGTGCTCTAAACAGCTTCTTGCGGCGTGTAAAAGCTTGTTTTCATCACTAAAATAGCATTACAGTCATTTCCTTCAAGAAACTCTTATAAAGATGTTTCTATGGCAGAATCATGTTCAAGGTGCTCTAAACAGCTTCTTGCGGCGTGTAAAGCTTGTTTCCATCACTAAAACAGCATTACAGTCATTTCCTTCAAGAAACTCCTATAAAGATGTTTCTATTCAGAATCATGTTCAAGGTGCTCTAAACAAGATTTTGTTTCCATCACAAAATAGAATCATTTCCTTCAAGAATCTCTTATAAAGGTTTCTAAACAGAATCATTTTGCTCTAAACAGCTTCATGTTGTAAAGCTTGTTTCATCACTAAAACAGCATTACAGTCATTTCCTTCAAGAAACTCTTATAAAGATGTTTCTGTTTCAGAATCATGTTCAAGGTGCTCTAAACAGCTTCTTGCGGCGTGTAAAAGCTTGTTTCCATCACTAAAATAGCATTACAGTCATTTCCTTCAAGAATCTCTTATAAAGAAGTTTCTATGGCAGAATCATGTTCAAGGTGCTCTAAACAGCTTCTTGCGGCGTGTAAAAGCTGTTTCCATCACTAAAACAGCATTACAGTCATTTCCTTCAAGAAACTCTTATAAGATGTTTTTATGTCAGACTCATGTTCAAGGTGCTCTAAACAGCTTCTTGCGGCGTAAAGCTTGTTTTCATCACTAAAATAGCATTAAAGTCATTTCCTTCAAGAATCTCTTGTAAAGGAAGTTTCTATGGCAGAATCATGTTCAAGGTGCTCTAAACAGCTTCTTGCGGCGTGTGAAGCTTGTTTCCATCACTAAAACATCTTTACAGTCATTTCCTTCAAGAAACTCCTATAGAGATGTTTCTGTTTCAGAATCATGTTCAAGGTGCTCTAAACAGCTTCTTGCGGCGTGTAAAGCTTGTTTTCATCACTAAAATAGCATTAAAGTCATTTCCTTCAAGAATCTCTTGTAAAGGAAGTTTCTATGGCAGAATCATGTGTAAGGTGCTCTAAACAGCTTCTTGCGGCGAGTAAAGCTTGTTTCCATCACTAAAACATCTTTACAGTCATTTCCTTCAAGAAACTCCTATAGAGATGTTTTTGTTTCAGAATCATGTTCAAGGTGCTCTAAACAGCTTCTTCTTGGCGTGTAAAAGCTTGTTTCCATCACTAAAATAGCATTAAAGTCATTTCCTTCAAGAATCTCTTGTAAAAGTTTTATGGCAGAATCATGTTCAAGGTGCTCTAAACAGCTTCTTGCGGCGTGTAAAGCTTGTTTCCATCACTAAAACAGCATTACAGTCATTTCCTTCAAGAAACTCCTATAGAGATGTTTTTATTTCAGAATCATGTTCAAGGTGCTCTAAACAGCTTCTTGCGGCGTGTAAAGCTTGTTTTCATCACTAAAATAGCATTAAAGTCATTTCCTTCAAGAATCTCTTGTAAAGAGAAGTTTCTATGGCAGAATCATGTGTAAGGTGCTCTAAACAGCTTCTTGCGGCGAGTAAAGCTTGTTTCCATCACTAAAACAGCATTACAGTCATTTCCTTCAAGAAACTCCTATAGAGATGTTTCTGTTTCAGAATCATGTTCAAGGTGCTCTAAACAGCTTCTTGCAGAATCAAGCTTGTTTCCATCACTAAAATAAATTAAAGTCATTTCTTTCAAGAATCTCTTGTAAAGAAGTCAGAATCATGTTCATTGCTTCTTGCATTGTTTCCATCAAAAACAGCATTACAGTCATTTCCTTCAAGAAACTCTTATAAAGATGTTTCTATGTCAGAATCATGTTCAAGGTGCTCTAAACAGCTTCTTGCGGCGAGTAAAGCTTGTTTTCATCACTAAAACAGCATTACAGTCATTTCCTTCAAGAAACTCTTATAAAGATGTTTCTATGGCAGAATCATGTTCAAGGTGCTCTAAACAGCTTCTTGCGGCGTGTAAAGCTTGTTTCCATCACTAAAATAGCATTACAGTCATTTCCTTCAAGAAACTCTTATAAAGATGTTTCTATGGCAGAATCATGTTCAAGGTGCTCTAAACAGCTTCTTGCGGGCGTAAAAAAGCTTGTTTCCATCACTAAAAAAGCATTACAGTCATTTCCTTCAAGAATCTCCTATAGAGATGTTTCTGTTTCAGAATCATGTTCAAGGTGCTCTAAACAGCTTCTTGCGGCGTGTAAAAAGCTTGTTTCCATCACTAAAATAGCATTAAAGTCATTTCCTTCAAGAATCTCTTATAAAGATGTTTCTATGGCAGAATCATGTTCAAGGTGCTCTAAAACAGCTTCTTGCGGCGTGTAAAGCTTGTTTCCATCACTAAAACAGCATTACAGTCATTTCCTTCAAGAAACTCCTATAAGAGATGTTTCTATTTCAGAATCATGTTCAAGGTGCTCTAAACAGCTTCTTGCGGCGAGTAAAAGCTTGTTTTCATCACTAAAAATAGCATTTACAGTCATTTCCTTCAAGAAACTCTTGTAAAGATGTTTCTATGTCAGAATCATGTTCAAGGTGCTCTAAACAGCTTCTTGCGGCGTGTAAAGCTTGTTTTCCATCACTAAAAACAGCATTACAGTCATTTCTTCAAGAAACTCTTATAAAGATGTTTTATGTCAGAATCATGTTCAAGGTGCTCTAAACAGCTTCTTGCGGCGTGTAAAGCTTGTTTCCATCACTAAAAAAAGCATTACAGTCATTTCCTTCAAGAAACTCCTAAGAAGATGTTTCTATTTCAGAATCATGTGTAGGTGCTCTAAACAGCTTCTTGCGGCGTGTAAAGCTTGTTTCCATCACTAAAACAGCATTACAGTCATTTCCTTCAAGAATCTCTTATAAAGATGTTTTCTATGTTCAGAATCATGTTCAAGGTGCTCTAAACAGCTTCTTGCGGCAAAGCTTGTTTCCATCACTAAAATAGCATTAAAGTCATTTCCTTCAAGAATCTCTTGTAAAGGATGTTTCTATTTCAGAATCATGTTCAAGGTGCTCTAAACAGCTTCTTGCGGCGAGTAAAGCTTGTTTCCATCACTAAAACAGCATTACAGTCATTTCCTTCAAGAAACTCCTTATAGAGATGTTTTTGTTTCAGAATCATGTTCAAGGTGCTCTAAACAGCTTCTTGCGGCGTAAAGCTTGTTTTCATCACTAAAATAGCATTAAAGTCATTTCCTTCAAGAATCTCTTGTAAAGATGTTTCTATGGCAGAATCATGTTCAAGGTGCTCTAAACAGCTTCTTGCGGCGAGTAAAAGCTTGTTTCCATCACTAAAATAGCATTACAGTCATTTCTTCAAAATCTCTTTAAAGATGTTTCTATGTCAGAATCATGTTCAAGGGTGCTCTAAACAGCTTCTTGCGGCGAGTAAAGTTGTTTTTCACTAAAATAGCATTACAGTCATTTCCTTCAAGAAACTCAAGATGTTTTATGAATCATGTTCAAGGTGCTCTAAACAGCTTCTTGCGGCGTGTAAAAAGCTTGTTTTCATCACTAAAATAGCATTAAAGTCATTTCCTTCAAGAATCTCTTATAAAGAAGTTTCTATGGCAGAATCATGTTCAAGGTGCTCTAAACAGCTTCTTGCGGCGCGTAAAGCTTGTTTTTCATCACTAAAACAGCATTACAGTCATTTCCTTCAAGAAACTCCTATAAAGATGTTTCTATGTCAGAATCATGTTCAAGGTGCTCTAAACAGCTTCTTGCGGCGTGTAAAAAGCTTGTTTCCATCACTAAAACAGCATTACAGTCATTTCCTTCAAGAATCTCTTGTAAAGGAAGTTTCTATGGCAGTATCATGTTCAAGGTGCTCTAAACAGCTTCTTGCGGCGAGTAAAGCTTGTTTCCATCACTAAAACAGCATTACAGTCATTTCCTTCAAGAAACTCTTATAGAGATGTTTTTATTTCAGAATCATGTTCAAGGTGCTCTAAACAGCTTCTTGCGGCGTGTGTAAAGCTTGTTTCCATCACTAAAACAGCATTACAGTCATTTCCTTCAAGAATCTCTTATAAAGATTTTCTATTTCAGAATCATGTTCAAGGTGCTCTAAACAGCTTCTTGCGGCGAGTAAAGCTTGTTTCCATCACTAAAACAGCATTACAGTCATTTCCTTCAAGAATCTCAGAATCATGTAGAGATGTTTTCATCACTAAAATTTAAAGTCATTTCAAGAATCATGTTCATAAAGGTGTTTCTAAACATGTTCAAGGTGCTCTAAACAGCTTCTTGCGGCGTAAAAGCTTGTTTCCATCACTAAAATAGCATTACAGTCATTTCCTTCAAGAAACTCTTATAAAGATGTTTCTATGGCAGAATCATGTTCAAGGTGCTCTAAACAGCTTCTTGCGGCGTGTAAAGCTTGTTTCCATCACTAAAACAGCATTACAGTCATTTCCTTCAAGAAACTCTTATAGAGATGTTTCTATTTCAGAATCATGTTCAAGGTGCTCTAAACAGCTTCTTGCGGTAAAAGCTTGTTTTCATCACTAAAATTGTTTTACATCACTAAAAAGCATTTTCTATGGCAGTCATTTCCTTCAACAGAAAGCTCCCATCACTAAAATAGATTACAGTCATTTCAAAGAAACTCCTATAGAGATGTTTCTATGGCAGAATCATGTTCAAGGTGCTCTAAACAGCTTCTTGGCGCGTAAAGCTTGTTTCCATCACTAAAACAGCATTACAGTCATTTCCTTCAAGAAACTCCTAAAGAGATGTTTCTATTTCAGAATCATGTTCAAGGTGCTCTAAACAGCTTCTTGCGGCGTGTAAAGCTTGTTTTTCATCACTAAAACAGCATTACAGTCATTTCCTTCAAGAATCTCTTGTAAAGATGTTTCTATGGCAGAATCATGTTCAAGGTGCTCTAAACAGCTTCTTGCGGCGTAGTAAAGCTTGTTTCCATCACTAAAACAGCATTACAGTCATTTCCTTCAAGAAACTCTTATAAAGGAAGTTTCTTTCATGTTCAGGTGCTCTAAACAGCTTTGTTGGGTGGTGCTTGTTTCCATCACTAAAACAGCATTAAAGTCATTTCCTTCAAGAAACTAAAAGATGTTTGTTTCATTTCACTCTAAAATAGCATTACAGTCTTTCCTTCAATTTTAAAAGAATCTCCTATAAAGATGTTTCTATTTCAGAATCATGTTCAAGGTGCTCTAAACAGCTTCTTGCGGCGTGTAAAGCTTGTTTCCATCACTAAAACAGCATTACAGTCATTTCCTTCAAGAAACTCCTATAGAGATGTTTCTATGTCAGAATCATGTTCAAGGTGCTCTAAACAGCTTCTTGCGGCGTGTAAAGCTTGTTTCCATCACTAAAATAGCATTACAGTCATTTCCTTCAAGAAACTCTTATAAAGATGTTTCTATGTCAGAATCATGTTCAAGGTGCTCTAAACAGCTTCTTGCGCGTGTGTAAAGCTTGTTTTCATCACTAAAATAGCATTACAGTCATTTCCTTCAAGAATCTCTTATAAAGATGTTTCTATGGCAGAATCATGTTCAAGGTGCTCTAAACAGCTTCTTGCGGCGTGTAAAAGCTTGTTTCCATCACTAAAAAGCATTACAGTCATTTCCTTCAAGAATCTCTTATAAAGATGTTTTTCTATGTCAGAAATCATGTTCAAGGTGCTCTAAACAGCTTCTTGCGGCGAGTAAAGCTTGTTTCCATCACTAAAACAGCATTACAGTCATTTCCTTCAAGAAACTCTTATAAAGATGTTTTTATGTCAGAATCATGTTCAAGGTGCTCTAAACAGCTTCTTGCGGCGTGTAAAGCTTGTTTTCATCACTAAAATAGCATTAAAGTCATTTCCTTCAAGAATCTCTTTGTAAAGGAAGTTTCTATGGCAGAATCATGTTCAAGGTGCTCTAAACAGCTTCTTGCGGCGTGTAAAAAGCTTGTTTCCATCACTAAAACAGCATTACAGTCATTTCCTTCAAGAAACTCCTATAAAGATGTTTCTATTTCAGAATCATGTTCAAGGTGCTCTAAACAGCTTCTTGCGGCGGTAAAAAGCTTGTTTCCATCACTAAAACAGCATTAAAGTCATTTCCTTCAAGAAACTCCTTAAAGAAACAAGATGTTTTCTATGGCAGAATCATGTTCAAGGTGCTCTAAACAGCTTCTTGCGGCGTGTAAAGCTTGTTTCCATCACTAAAATAGCATTAAAGTCATTTCCTTCAAGAATCTCTTGTAAAGGAAGTTTCTATGGCAGAATCATGTGTAAGGTGCTCTAAACAGCTTCTTGCGGCGAGTAAAGCTTGTTTCCATCACTAAAACATCTTTACAGTCATTTCCTTCAAGAAACTCCTATAGAGATGTTTCTGTTTCAGAATCATGTTCAAGGTGCTCTAAACAGCTTCTTGCGGCGTTGTTTCCATCACTAAAACAGCATTACAGTCATTTCCTTCAAGAAACTCTTGTTTTCATCACTAAAAACAGCATTAAAGTTGTTTTCATCAAAAATAGCATTAAAGTCATTTCTTCAAGGAAAGGAAGTTTCTATGGCAGAATCATGTGTAAGGTGCTCTAAACAGCTTCTTGCGGCGAGTAAAGCTTGTTTCCATCACTAAAACATCTTTACAGTCATTTCCTTCAAGAAACTCCTATAGAGATGTTT